>NW_025936350.1:0-689 GCF_000764305.2 Hyalella azteca | reverse complement strand
ATATATCTATTGATATTATGTTTCCTATTGGTTGAATGATGACAACGTGATGAATTTCATATTCTCGGATGACCATCAATTATCAATACGCTCAATTTAGTTTTACGCTATTCCTAGAACTTCACTATTTAGGGTGTATTTACACATCGAATATCGTATATACGGTTAACAACCGCACAAGTATTTTCATTTCTTGTATATTCATCGTAAATACTAAGCCAAGTCCTCGGACGATTTTTACATTCAATTGCACAGCTAATTATAAAAAGATTCAGTATTTTCAGACCTTCATAGATGAGAATAGCTTTCTAATTCAAAATATTCATCGAAAATTTTCAGCTTCCGGGAATTCTTTTGATTTTTCTTAAAAACTCTACGGCAGGTAAATTTTAATGCTTGAAATTAATGAAATAAACACTTACTCAGGATTTCATATCATGTACATAAAACACAAAACAAAGACATGTTTCCAATAATTAAATACTTGTTTTGATAGAGAGTTTACGAACACACAAAATCATTGGCATTGGCTTTGTACTGTTTGATGATTGCCAAACATTACATTAGAGCGCGGACATTCTCTAACGAATACTCGACTTTTTCACAACCCAACTAGCAGAGATGACAGAAAAAACTCCTTTTTGAGCGAGGGGAGTGCTCATTGATCAATCAACACCAGCCATTATAAT